>NW_026087576.1:0-47526 GCF_022539395.1 Myiozetetes cayanensis
ATACCCTCCCAACTCCTGTGGGTCTGCATGCCTCTTTTCACGTAGTCAGTTCTCCACAGTTCTGTACTTAAATTCTACTTTGATCGGTGTGACTAATAGTTAAATAAAAAGACCAGAAACTCAAGGTGTTGAACTGGCAGGAGCTTGGGTGAGATAAGGCTGGAGAAGGACGTGTGAACTGGAAGGAGGGAACAAGGAGTTAGGTGAGCAAGATGATAATTACTGGGATCAGCACTCTTAGGAGCAGGGACTGGGACTGGCTAGGTCGTTGAAGACAATCAGGTTGTGGCAAGGAGTTAGTGCAAGGGCAGGTCCATTTCGGGCAGAAGTACTGGGCTACTAGGACATAGCTTTCTCAGTCTGAGATAGGATCAGGCATTTTACAGTTGCTGCATTCAGTAGCTGACATCATATATTTAAAATCTGTCTCAGAAATTCTCTATTTTCTGTATTTGCAGAGGGTAACCAAATTTTTAATCACTTAAATCATGGAGCAGTTCGAGGTCCCTGGATATTTGGTACTTCCAGCCATGCTGCAGCTTTGTGTTGGTGTCTGTATATTATCATCTATTGGAACTTGTATTTGTGGCATTTTTCTGTTTCTTAATATTAACAAAAATAACTAAAAAATAATGCATTTTAACTTTATTATCTGGCTGAAATATCATATATGGAAAAATAAGTTATGCCAGCCGAGACTTACTTATTCCTATAGAATATTATAGTTTTCACTTTTTTAACCACTAGGATACATGTCATGACACATACAAATTTTATAGTATTCATTTAAATGCCAATTCTTTGAGTTTGTGGTCCTGCACAGCATTTCTTCTACATGTTCATTACTCACATGCTGATTAACTTCTAAATTCAGTGTTTCATTATTCTGCAACAATAAGTACGAGTGCTTTGTAGTTATTCTTGCTGCATCTAGATGAGTTGGCATTGGCTCCATTTTAAAGTGAGTTGTAATGAGTGTAAGGTGAATGATTCACAGTAATTTTGTCTATTCCTTGGGATGTCAGGTCTAATGTTTTTAGAAATATTGTAATTAGTTTTGAATTATGAAGTGCAGTTCCCATGGGCATCAGTTGTTCACTGCACTATATGTATTCAGAACAATTCTAAGTCCAGCAGCCTGCAGCTGGACATCCAGGTAGTCCATCCATTCTTATGTTCTGAAGATGCAAAAACATTGAACCACAGAAACAATTTAGTGAAACAAGGTATCACATGAAATATGTACATTTTTTCTTATGAAGTTAGAGGCGTCTATGATAGTGGGCAATTCTGCTCTCCTGCAGAATCAAGCCAGCCTGTCTCTAGCACAGAAAAGTGTTTCATTCCTGAAGTTTTCTCAAGCTAAACCTTAAGTAGTTTCTTTTACTGTAGAGTTCAATGGAGGAAGAAATTACATCTTTTTGTTCATATTACCAATTAATGTAGAAACTGAACCAGAGGTGCTTTTGGCATTATGGGACACTGTTTCCTCAGCTTCATTTTTCTGAAATGCTTTTCCTATTGCTGAAGGTGTTGGAGGTATTTCTGGGTAAGGAAAACCAAGAGTTTACAGAAAACTCTTTTCTTTTGTTGTGCTCTTTGGGTGTATAGTTGTGGAGTCCAGTGGTCAACATGGAAAGATACAGTTTTCTTCCCTTATCTATTGAGAGTTTTTTTCCCTTATACATCAAATATATGATGTGTGGTGTTTCTTTTAGACTGTGTTAATCTAGTTTTATAGGAATCATAGAATCATTAAGGTTGGAAAATACCTCCAAGATCATCAAGTCCAACCTTCGACTGAATACCATTATGTCCACAAAACTGTATCGTGAAGTGCCACATCTCCTCATTTTTTGATCACTTCCAGGGATGGTGTTGGAGATTACAATATGTTTACTTATAGAATATTAGAAATTCATCGTGTAGGTCTAAGTTGAATTGTAACTTGCTTACGGCTTAGCATGAGTGGGCCTTGCTCAAAATTTAGTGCAGATGAACTCTAAATGAACTCTGTCAGCATGAATGGCTAAACAGGGGAGGAAACAGAGAAAGACTGGATATCTTCAGATAAGGGTTGAGACCATGGAGGTCCCCAAGGCTGGACCAAACTGGAAGATAAGAGCAGTTAATGGCCTGGCCATGTAGACATGGAGAAAGAATCCAATGAGGTGTTAGAAGACCCTGGACTATAAATTGTCATCGGACTAAGAGGCGCATGCAGGGCTTGTGAAGACAGTGAGGGTGTAAAGGCCCTGAGATTTCTTTGGGGTCCCTCTCCAGAGGCATCTCTGCCTCAGAACCTAGGGTCCGAACTCTTCTTTAACAGATGGTGACTTGACCACTTCCCTGAGGATCCTGTTCCAATGCTTAACCACTCTTTCAGTGAAGAAATTATTCCTAATATCCAACCTGAACCTCCCCTGGTGCAATTTTGTGCCATTTCCCCTTGTCCTATTGCTAGTTGCCTTGGAGAAGAGGACAATGCCCACCTTGCTACAACCTCCTTTCAGGTAGTTGTAGAAGAGAATAAGGTCTCCTCTCATCCTCCTTTTCTCTGGACTAAACAACCCCAGTTGCTCCTCCTAGGACTTATGTTCCAGACCATTCACCAGCTGTGTTGCCCTTCTCTGGATATGCTTCAGCGCCTCAATGCCCTCCTTGTAGTGAGGGGCCCAAAACTGGACACAGGATTCAAGGTGTGGCTTTGCTAGTATTGAGTACAGGAGAAAAATCACTTCCCTGCCTCTGCTGGTCACACTATTTCTGACACAAACCAGGATGTCATTGGCCTTCTTGGCCACCTGGGCACACTACTGGCTCATGTTCAGCCAGTTGTTGCCCAGCACCTCCAGGTCCTTCTCTGCCAGGCAGCTTTCCAGTTGCTCTTCCCCAAGCCTGTAGTGTTGCATGGGGTTGTTGTGACTCAAGTGCAGGACCCAGCACTTGGCCTTGTTGAACCTCATACAATTGTCCTGGGCCCATCAGTCTAGCCTGTCCATATCCCTCAGCCAGAGCCTTCCTACCCTCAAGCATATCAGCACCCAACTTGGTGTTGTCTGCAAACTTACTTGGGGTGCACTGAATCCCCTCATTCAGATTATTGATAAAGACAAGCTCAGGATAGAATTATGTCATTTCAGGGACAGAAAAAGATGGACTTTTAATTTTTTTTTTTAAAAGAAAACAAACTTTTTTAGAGTTTTATATGATATGATGATGTATGTTGACTCATTGTTTGTCTACACATGCATACATTTACAGAACTGTTTTCCCTTCTAGGATCCTTCTGTTGCACAAGTGACAAGAAATGTTCCACCAGGACTAGATGAGTATAATCCTTTCCCTGATTCAAGAACAGTAAGTGTGGCATATTAAATCATGGACTCAGCTCATCGGGGATACTGAGACATTTATTTGTTACAGTCACTACCTTTTATACCATGTTAATGTTACTATTTATATCATGTTTCCGCCCCTTAGTTCCTTATGGCAGCTTTCCACAGTCTCTGCTACTCCCCTCTAGTAGCCTCCCACTACACCCACTGAACACAGCAAGGCCCGCAAATCAATCTCATCACTTCCCACAACCAGTCAAGGCCTAAACACTCCTTGTCGATCCTAATTAACTGAATGCAGCTGCTGCTGGCTTAACTTGTTCCCACAAGTAAGCACATTTATTTATTAATAATGCTGTTTATCTTTTTAGAAAAGATTTGTAGAGTATTGTTTTCAGAGTTTGGGACTGATGTAAAACATCCAAATTAGGGGAAGAGATTCAGAAAGGACTCCTTTGCTTTCTAAACTCCTCAGAGAGGAGTCTAGGTTCAGCTGGATCCAGTCCTAGTCCCAGACTTGATCAGTGGTTTATGTCTAAAGGATAGGTGCACAATCAATCTTCTATATCACTTAGCTAAGATTTCATAGGTTAGCATGCTATTAATCACTTACTAAGCATCCATTGTGGTAAGGAAGCTTTGAACCTCGAGGAATAACATTGAGAGGCATCCCTACTCAAGGGGAGATCCTGGTGTGCAACCTACTGCTATGCAGGAGAGCTCAACGGGCCATGGGCTGTCCTCTATTTATAAAGTAAGATGATTGACTTATATGAAAGCACATTGTCACTGTGTGAATCAACACAGGCAGGCAGATGGAACAACCACAAGACCTCAGATGAAATGCAAAGAATAAATTTATTTCATTACCTTACTAATCACAGGATCCCAAAGCAACAACCAGGTGGAGACATACAAGCGGGAACACAGGCCCCATTAGGCTCAGGTCATGCTAGCGGGTGGCGGGCCTGCTGTTTGCACTGATCTATCAAGGGCCTGCACACGTGTAGTTTGCCAACATGCTGTGATCTCCTCTGTGTTTTTTATTATCTCTGACCTTTGATCTCTCTCCCAAAACAGGGAGCTCAAGTATGGCTGTGAGAGTGCCTCCAAGTCTCTCCAAACACCTATGTTATCTCTACAAAGTAATTCTACTTCTCAAAACAGACAGGATAAACAGCAGTAGGCATAATATATGAGGTTTCCCACACTGTCATTCTCCAATCCTTGGCATTCCCAGTTGCAAGGTCACTTGAGCGAATCTACCATCCTCTTTGCCATTCTTCTGCTTTCAACCCTTTCCTCCCAACATTCCACCCCCTCACTCAAAGAGACTGTCGTCGTTATGTCGTGACAGTCAAATAAAAACACACAAGAAGGCTGATTCAGGGCAGCAGAAGAAAGGCTTTGGCTTTATTATCCCCAACTCCTTTTTATATCATTTTCTAAAAGCAGCAAGCAAGCAGTAAGCAAGTAGCAAGCAAGCAACAACATCCTAATTGGCCACACATCATTACTGATACACTTGGCAGCAATCGTGAGACACCTGGAGATGCCCAAGGCCAAGGCTGTGGTTCTCACACGCTGAACCTACGGACTCACAGTCCACCCCTGCTCTCCAATTAACCTGTGTGTAAAACTTACTTATCTTCAAGGCCACACGAAAGTTTCCCAAGTCAATCTCCTCTTCCAGGGAGTTAACAGACCTGCTGTTAACCCCTACAAGAGAAAACTGCTGCTGGGGTCAGAAGTGTAGGACAGGGTAATTTGCAGAGGCACTTAATGGAGCATATAGGGAAAAAGGAATAAACATATAATGCTCTAAGGTAAATGTCCCAGTCCTCCTGTGAGAGAATTAAACCACTCAGATAGTAAGTCATCACTGATAGGTCACCTCTAGCAGGGAGAATGCCGAAACTGAAAGCAGTACCCCATTGAAAGCTCAACAAAACAATATTTATTACAAAGAAGTGGCCAACAAGACCAAAAACCAATAGACAGGAAAGAGTGAAATAGGAAGGGTTAATTGAAACACGTTTACTGTAAACCCACAAGAACTCCCTTTACCCCCTGTATTTCATTTACTGTAAGCTGTACTTTTACAAGAAGGCTATGTTCTGTATTAAGAGCATTAGACCTTAAAGGAACCACAACAAACACTAGACAAAGAACTCAACACCCATAAATCTCATCCAGAGGAGCCAAGGTAGACATTTGAATAGGTAAAGTAGGCCTAGAACCAAAGGTCTCTTCAAGTCTGGACAATCAGGACACAAGAACAATGGATAGAACAAAAGGTCACAGATGTCACCCGAGGAAGATGAGTAAAATGCAGACCCCAGGATGAAGGCAGGCAGGAACTCCCACCATAATATTCCTCAAAATAGAGACCACGCCTCAATCTCCACCCCGACTCCACCTGCTATGAATATCGTAATCTAATGATGCAATAATATGAATATGCATGTGATTATGTTGTAATCATGATTAGAAACTGTATAAATTGCTTGTTTTTACTGAACCACTTCGGAGCTTTTTTTGTCCAGCCTGAGTTGGAAGCTACCCCGACGTCGCAAATAAATACCTTGCTGTTTAAAGGCTTAGAATTCTGTCTCTAAACAGTTTTAATCTTCCTTTTTGGGCATCAATTTGGCACCCCAGATGGGACATCTATCCCTCGGTTGTGAAATCCATCGAAGGTCAGGACCCCTTCCCAGGTGCGTTAAAGGTAAGTTTTTACCTATAAAGGGGGGCTCTTGTCTTCGTTGGCTTCTCGCAGGAGTGGATAAAGTTCCCATAATCAAAAGGTATTTATTCTGGTTTTTAACTTGCATGCACTGGTGTCTGTAATAAGGTGTTCTATCACATGGGTAGGACGTTGCTGTTATCATGTAGAACACACCATAAGAAGGACGCTTCTTTGGTCTGTAGTCGTATTTAGCTAAACACTTGGCTGAATATCTGTTTGGGAGAACTGAGGAATCGATCTCCTTCTGTTTGGGAGAACTGAGGAATCGGTCTCCTGTTTGGGAGAACTGAGGAATCAGTCTCCTTCTGTTTGGGAGAACTGAGGAATCGGTCTCCTTCTGTTTGGAGACTACCCCCATAGTTTCCTTCTGGTTTCTGGTTTAAATAAGGCCTTCTGGTTTCTGGTTTAAATAAGACTTTCTGGTTTCTGGTTTAGATAAGGATTCTGGGCCTGGAAAGTGTCATATTGTCTTGTCTTATATGTAGTTATTGTATTGAGTTTATTTAGTATTACACTGTCGTTTGCTATATGTAGTTTGTTTGTACCAGTGTGTGTTAGCTGCAACAAAAAAAACAGGTTCTGGCATTTCACGGTCTGTGACCAACAAAGTAAAGAGGTAAAGTTATAGAAACATCTCATTAAGAGGTTTTTTTTAAGTTTGAGTTATTACATGGAGGGCAGTTTTGAACAATTGACAAACAACCCTATGAACTGGGGTTTGGGGCGCTGTTATTGTGTTAATAGTTTTGTGTGTATTTATTGTCATTTTGTATTGTCTTGTTATTTTTGGAAAAAATTATTTTATACTGTTGGGGAGCCCAGCTGGTTCTGGGCTCACAGTAAACTGAGATACTGAAGATGGAACTTCTTACACCTGGCAGAGGGTTAACCACGGACAGTAGGACTGTGACACAGTGGGTTTCCTGTTAGAATGTTAGCCTATTGTGTTAGGACATGTGGCTGTATGTCCAATCATAAGTTGTTATGAAGTGGTAAACCAATGCTGTGTGTACATGTGTCACCCCAGAACTGTATAAAGGTAGCTGCACTGTTGCAAAAAAAAGCTGCTGGTATCCTGAAACCCATGTCGCCTTCCCACCTCGACCGCGACATATGGTGACCCCGATGTGATTGCGAAGGAAGATAGAAAAGAACTCGATGACAAGAAGCGAACAAAGAATCGCTCCGGCGGGATCTCGAGAAGCTGTTACCTGGAGGGATCAGGCGGCCGCTGACCCCCCCCGTTTCGCTTCACTGCTTCTCAGCCCGAGAGATCGTACCCTGCTGAGGTACCTTTTGCTACTACTGAGAACTTTCTTGCTGCTGCTGAGACTTTTTCATGGCTGCGTAAGTTACTGAGCACTCCCCTATCAGCCCTCTTGCCGCGCAGCTCCACTCTACCTCGGAGCGTTCGTTATCTCGCTCCGCTCCCAACCTTCCCGCAGGGCTGCCCCGCTCTCCCCCCCCGGAACGCTCGTTATCTCACTCCGCGTTCCAGCTGCAGCCCTACGGAAACTGCGTGGCTGCGTGCACAACCTGCGTAGCCCCTCTCCTGACATCTCGGCTGTGCGCAGCGCCCCAACCCGCTCCGTGCCCGGGTCGCGTCCCTCCACTATCACCGGACGTCCCTGACTGTGCGTGGAGCAGCTGAGACCGCACCCCAAACGTGCCCTGACTCAGCAGTGCCCTTTGTTCCGAGCGACCCTGCCTTCATTACTCTCGCAGCTGTGGGGCAGGCAAACTGCTGTTTGCCCCACTCCCCTGCTTGGTTCGGACTCTTGCGAAATCTTGGTATCCCGGCAACCGGCGTTTATCAGCATTCGGCTGCCTAAGGCAACATTCCAGCCACAGTTCGTCTTCGCTTTTATTATTACTCTGCTTGTAACTTACATTAGTACCTCCTGAAGCAATCTAAAAGGTTTTCACGTCCCGAACAAGGACAGAGAGAGACAGCTCCGAGAGAGCTGTTGGAGGCGGGAACTCCGGTGTAGTTTTAAAAGCGACAAAAAAGTCGCAGGGGGTCGGTCCAGATCTTTTGGAGACACCTGTCTAGAACAGGTGAAGCACCAGAGTATAATAGGTTCCATGTTATTTAGTGAGGATTACTCTGTCATCCAGAGTGGCAGTTATTGCTAAAGAGAAACATGGAATCAAGCTAGATGCCCTGCTCCTGCAAAAATGCTAATTTGGAGCAGAGATCACGGGTACCAGGACTTCTAAAGTTGCTTTCAGGGGAGTCATGGAATTATTAACTTCCTGACACCTGCTTTTTGAAGCACTGAAAGACTTTAAGAAGTCAAAAACTACCAATTTTAATATGAAAAAAAAAAAAAAAAAAAAAAAAAAAAAAAAAAAAAAGGGGGGGGGGAGGATACCTGTCTGTTCAGCTAGCTTTTGAGTAGCAATGTTCTTATCCTCCAACAGTCTGCTTTCTACCTGCCTGTGGCACACACACAAGCTGCATGGACAACTCATTGATGGACATTCAGCACTGAGAAGAAGGAATACCATTCTTGTGGACTGATGAAAGAAGGACTGGTTGATTCTTTGCCTATGTGTGTAATTGTATTGTATTATTGATATTGCCATGTCGCTAGTGCAAGGGCCCTGTATTAGCTGATGCTGGAATTTTCTATAATACAAAAGAGGGGGAATTGTTGGGGAGTCCAGTTGGTTCTGGGCTCACAGTAAACTGAGATACTGAAGATGGAACTTCTTACACCTGGCAGAGGGTTAACCACGGACAGTAGGACTGTGACACAGTGGGTTTCCTGTTAGAATGTCAGCCTATTGTGTTAGGACATGTGGCTGTATGTCCAATCATAAGTTGTTATAAAGTGGTAAACCAATGCTGTGTGTACATGTGTCACCCTAGAACTGTATAAAGGTAGCTGCACTGTTGCAATAAAAAAGCTGCTGGTATCCTGAAACCCATGTCGCCTTCCCGCCTCGACCGCGACAGTATACCTGATATACCTTGCTTACCTTGAAACATCCAGGTACACATAGTTAAAGGTCTTATCATGCCAAGAATTGCTATATAGGAAGTAGTGCTGAACAGTTAACTATAAGCACACCACATTGAATAAGACCTAGAATTGTTTATTTTGTAATTGTTGGTACAAACCTTGTGTAACAGATGTAAAGTTTGCCTCCTCGACAAACAAGGTTGGGTCAGAACCAGTGTGCATATTGTAGAATGCCCTGAATTAACAGGTACAGATACAGGCACAGGAGGGGCTGTTGTTGCTTACAGGGTACTGAGTGAGGGGGGGCCGGCAGGCCTGCCCTGAGCAGACCCACTGGTTAAATTAGAACTAGGGGAAAACGAAGAAGAAATGGACTTTTTAATTGACACTGGAGCTACGTTTACAGTTTTAAATCAGGAATTAGTGCCAAAAAGTGATGAATTTATCCAATCAATGGGAGCTACAGGCCAATCAGAAAAAGCGTTCTTTTTGAAACCCCTAAAATATAAAATTGGAAAACAAACGGGAGTCCATCAGTTTTTCTATTTTCCAAATTCACCCAAACCCCTATTTGGCAGAGACCTACTAGAAATTCTAGGAGCTGTAATAGAATTTAAACAAAGTAAAATTAGACTTAAGGTAAAGAAAGAACAAATAATAGTAGCTCTGACTTTAGCAATGAACTATGTGCAGCCAAGCCAGGATCATTTAAATGTCAATCAGATTCCTATTCAAACAGAACTACAACCAGGAGCCAAACCAGTGGCTAAGAAACAATATCCACTGAGACTAAAAGATTGGACAAGGAATTGAACCCATAATAGAGAAATTTTTAGAATTAGGATTATTAATAGAATGTGAATCAGATGGTCTTACCTCAGGGGTTACAAAAACAGTCCCACAATATTTGGAAATCAATTATCTAAAGAATTGAAGCAATGGGAACGGCCACAGGGAGAGGGTGTTCTTCTACAATACATAGATGATTTACTCATAGCAACTGAAACTGAAGAAAAATGTATAGAATGGACAATTGCATTATTGAATTTCCTGGGATTAAACGGATAGCCTACTTCTCTAAACAACTAGATGAAGTAAACAATGAATGGCCTACCTGTTTGAGGTCAGTTGCTGCTGTGATAATAAACATAGAAGAAGCCAGAAAATGACTGTTCTAGTATCCCATACTGTATCATCAGTACTGGAACAGAAGGGTGGCCATTGGCTGTCACCTTCCAGGTTCCTGAAGTATCAGGCAATCCTAGCTGAATCAGATGATATAACCATTCAAGTGACTAACGTTGTCAACCCAGCTTCATTCCTAGAAGGAAGAATGTCAGCAGAGCCCGTCGAGCATGACTGCCTGGAAACAATCAAAACTGTGTATTCCAGCTGTCCAGACCTTACAGAGGAACCTCTTGAAGATGCGGAAGACTGGTTCACGGACGGCAGCAGATTTATGAGGCATGGAGTGAGACTGGCAAGTTATGCAATAACCACGACAGAACAGGTAATCGAATAAAACCCTTTACCTGCAGGGTCCTCGGCACAAAAAGCAGAGCTGATAACTCTGACCCGAGCTCTTAAACTATCAGAAGGACAACGAATTAACATTTGGACAGATTCTAAATATGCTTTCTCCGTTGTACATGCTCATGGAGCAATCTGGAAGGAGAGAGGACTGCTGACGACCCACGGGAAAGCTGTAAAACATGCTGAGGAAATCCTACGATTGTTAGAAGCTGTCCAACTCCCAAAACAAGTGGCCATAATGCATTGCGAGGGACACCTAAGAGGTAACACCATTCCAGAAATCGGTAACCGAAAAGCTGATGCAGAAGCTAAATTAGCTGCTGCAAGAACTGATGAGGTAATTGTATCAGCCCTAGTTCCAGAGAAATTAAATACTAATTTTAAGCCAGAGTACCAGGACTCAGATCACAGGTGGATACAAAAAAACAAAGGTAAGATACTAGACAGGACAAGTAGTACTTCCAGAAAAATTAATCTGGCAATTTGTAAAAAGTAGAACATGAAAAGACTCACTAGGCCTTAGAGCCCCTCTATCAGTACTTAAAAGCTAGGATAGCAGGACCAAAGCTTTTCACAGCAATAAAGCAAGTCACATCTCGATGTGAACGTTGCTTGAAGAATAACCCTAACACAGGGACTAGAATACAGAAAGGGGCAATTAACAGGGGAAAATTTCCCAGAAAATGTAGCAAATTGACTTCTCTGAACTCCCAAGAAAAGGGGGGTATAGATACCTCCTTGTTTTGACAGACACATTTTCTGGGTGGTCTAAAGCATTCCCATACAGAACAAATGTAATAGCAGTGGGAAAACATTTTGATAAAAATGCCACAGTGGTAATAGACGACCAACCCAAACAACCTGACTGTAAATTGCACCCATTATATCCTGGTGACCGAGTATATGTTAAGAATCTTTTAGGAAAACCTCTGCAAGAAAAGTGGGAAGGACCACTCCAGGTACTACTGACCACCTTCACGGCAATCCAGATTAAGGAGCGACCTGCTTGGATCCACTACTCTCGGGTCAAGAAAGCTCCAGAGAACCCCAGGGAGAATTCCTGAAGGAACCCCCTACCATGGACTGGCAAATCCCAATGTTATTCTGTGGACTCTTGATAAGTATAATCTCCACGCAAAACACTACCATGGAATGGCCATGGTCAAATGCACGAGTTATCACATCAATATTTTCAGCTGAAACAGCATCTTGGCCAGGCATAGTCATTTACATCCTACACAATAACATACCATATACACACCAGGACTGGATTAAACCCCCAAAGTCATTATACACTAAATTAGAACAAACAGGACAGCATCATTGGTGGGATATCTTTACAGGACAATCCCCTTTGACATCCACAGTATTCGACTACCTAATACATCCAATGTTAATTACAGTGATAACCATGCTTTTATTATCACTTTTAAATATATGACTGTGGTATAGGTTACACTCTATAGTCAAAAGAACCCAAATATTATGGGCAATAATACACACTCACACTTCCCTGGAACTTGACGAAAGACTTCGTAAGTTCTAAGAAAAGGGGGGAATGAAAGAGGAAGGGTTAATTGAAACACTTTTACTGTAAACCCACAAGAGCCCCCCTTACCCTATGTACTTCGTTTACTGTAAGCTGTACTTTTACAAGAAGGCTATATTCTGTATTAAGAGCATTAGACTTTAAAGGAACCACAACAAATGCTAGACAAAGAACTCAACACCCATAAATCTCATCCAGAGGAGCAAAGGTAGACATTTGAATAGGTAAAGTAGGTCTACAGTCAAAGGTCTCTTCAAGCCTGGACGATCAGGACACAAGAAAAATGGATAGAACAAAAGGTCACGGATGTCACCTGAGGAAGATGAGTAAAATGCAGACCCCAGGATGAAGGCAGGCAGGAACTCCCACCGTAATATTCCTCAAAATAGAGACCACGCCTCAATCTCCACCCCGACTCCACCTGCTATGAATATTGTAATCTAATGATGCAATAATATGAATATGCATGTGATTATGTTGTAATCATGATTAGAAACTGTATAAATTGCTTGTTTTTACTGAACCACTTCGGAGCTTTTTTTGTCCAGCCTGAGTTGGAAGCTACCCCTACGTCACAAATAAATACCTTGCTGTTTAAAGGCTTAGAATTCTGTCTCTAAACAGCTTTAATCTACCTTTTTGGGCATCAAGAGGAGGGAAATAAACCCTCAGTACAACCCCCCACTCACTCAGGTGTTACTTACGAGGTTGTCTTACTGACCCCAGAATGCTTAGAATTCCCCATAGCAGAAGCTGCATCCTCAGAGCGTCGACAGACTCACACGATAGTGGGCATCCCTGCAAAAGGCAACGCTGTCCTCCATGTGAAACTTGAGTTCACTCCCAGCATGAGCTATCTGCTTTATATACAATTAGCTTGTGACATCTACCTGGGTGGGTGTGGCCAGCACCACCCAACCAGAGGCCTTCGGTCCATCCCCCCATTATGTAAATGGTACTCCTTCTGCGCATGCATGTATACATTGGAATTTCCCTGCGCCTGCATGCTACACATTGGAGGGGTCTTTCCTAAGTGAGCCTGGGGGCTTACTTCATCATCCTCCTCTTCACTTTCTCCTTCAAATGCCCTTGGAGGGTTGTCAGTCAATCATCATCAAGGCTAGGCTTTGCAAACAAAGATTTGGGAAGGACTACCCACGCTTGCTACAAGCACGCTGATGACTAAAAAGGCCAATGCGAGATAGACAAGTCCAGTTGCAAAAGGCACAGCGGAAAGACTCCCCAGGTGATATCGACAAGATGCGATTCTTTCTGCGTTGTCTTTTCTTCTTGAGAGTGATCCTGCGTGTGTTCTCAAAAGAAGCAACAGCGTTATAGATAGTGTGTCTCCAGGCCTCCCGACTGAAGGTCAGAGTAGACCAATGGGGATGATCAATATGGTCGAGGCTGAGGGATTGTTTCAGGCAGTCCTTGTATCTCCTCTTTGGGGTTCCTTCCTCTCTTGCGGTAGCCAGTGGCAAGTTCCCCATAGAGCACAATCTTAGGGAGGCGGTAGTCCTGTATCCTGGAGACGTACCCTGCTCAATGCAGCTGTGTTCTCAGCAGCATGGCCTCAATACTCGTGACTGCTGCCTGTTCAAGAACAGATGTATTGGTCACATAATACGACCAGTGGATGTTTAGGATTGTGCAGAGGTAGCGTTGATGGAAGCGTTCTAAGAGTCGCGGGTGGTGGCGGTAAATGACCCATGATTCAGACCCATATAAAAGAGTAGACAGTACAGTGGTTCTGTAAATGCTGATCTTTGTGCTTTTCTTCAGGTGTTTGTTTCACCAAACTCTTTTATGGAGTTTACCAAAAGCTCTGAATGCCTTTGCTACCCTGTTGTCTATTTCCGCATCAATCTTACCGTCCGAGGAGATGATGCTTCCCAGGTAATTAAATTGT
Organism: Myiozetetes cayanensis; assembly: GCF_022539395.1. NCBI lineage: Eukaryota > Metazoa > Chordata > Aves > Passeriformes > Tyrannidae > Myiozetetes > Myiozetetes cayanensis. The sequence goes on from NW_026087576.1 coordinate 14,048, forward strand.
TGGACTGATTTGAGCTCTGTTTTGCCAATGGTGATATGGGGATGATGGGAGACTTCCTAAGGTGCAGGTTGATAGAAAACTTCTGTCTTCTTCAAGCTGACTTCCAGCCCAAAAAGCTCAGCAGCCTCTGCAAAGCAGGATGTTAAACGCTGCAGAGCTACTTCTGTGTGGGCGACGAGGGTGGCGGCATCAGTGTAAAGCAGCTCACGGACAAGATGATTTAAAGTCTTAGTGTGGGCCTTCAGTCGCCTTAGGTTGAATAGGTTTCCATCGGTACGATATCGGATGTAGATACCGTTTTCTTCATCGAGGTCCTTTGGAGCATCATGCTAAAGAAGATTGTGAATAAAGTTGGTGCGAGAATGCAGCCTTGCTTCACACCATTGGTTATTGGAAAGGGCTCAGAAAGTGCATCGCCATATCTGACTTGGCCGCACTGGTCCTCATGAAGCAAGATGATAATTTTGAGGAATTTGGAGGGACATCCTAAACATTCCAAAATCTGCCACAGACCTTTTCTGCTCACAGTATCGAAAACTTTGGTGAGATCAACAAAGGTTACATAGAGTCCTTTGGTCTGTTCCCTACACTTCTCTTGCAGTTGCCTGAGAACAAATACCATATCTGTGGTACTCCTATTGGCTCTGAAACCACATTGGCTTTCAGGTAGAAGTTCTTCTTCTATAGCGGGTATTAATCTGTTCAAAAGAATTCTTGCAAGGATTTTACCAGCAATGGAGAGCAGAGTAATACCTCGGTAATTTGAACAATCTGATTTATCTCCTTTCTTCTTGTACAAGGTGATGATGACTGCGTCACGAAGGTCTGATGGTAGTTCGCCTCGTTCCCATCAGCGCACCACAAACTTGTGAAACTTAGCATGGAGTGCTTGGATTCCATGCTTCCAGACTTAAGGTGGGATTCTGTCAACCCCAGTTGCCTTGCCAGTTTTCACCTACTGTATGGTCAGCCAATAGCCAGTCACCAATTAATTTCAGTTTATACAAGAAACTTCCCTCAAGGGCAAAGTTCTCATTTATCAGTGCTTGTTTTTTCATAACTTGGCAGGAAAAGAACAGACTGTCACAAGTGGCTGGGCCAAACACAGACCAAAAGTAGCAGTGTCTAATTAGCACGAATACATCGCCTTATTTGATGTATGAAGTCCTGTTGATGTCAAATGTTTTTCTCAATGCAACTGATTCAACAGTCGTGTTGAAGCAGCACATGCGGTCAAACTCAGAACAATGAATGTGGTGTTGAGACAGGAGGTAGCTCATCAGCAACAGATCTGGTAAGGTTCCCAGGTGTAGTGCAGTTACTTCCACATTCAGGGCAACAATTTTCTTTGATGTCCAATTTAAACCTTAGGTGAGATCATACCCCAGGTGCTCTATATCTGCTGTGTGGAGAAGAAAAAGGAAAAAATTTACCACACGCAAGTATTTACATAGTAATCCTGCAGAAATGTTATCCAGAGTATGTGCATGTAGTACAATTCTACAAAGCATGATGAACCAACCTGTGATAAGGAAGGAAAATAAGAGTGTAATCTCCTTCCAGTAATACATATGCTGTTGCCCCAGCTCCTTCAGTTGAAAATACTCCAGGTTTGGTAGCTTGAGATGGGGTGATTGCCCACACAAATTAAAGAGGAATGGTTTGTGTTTTTTCAGTCTCAACTTCAATTTGATGGTGGGTTCGTGGCACCAATAACAGAATTCCAATGCTGTCTCCCCCTTAGATAAGGCCCAGGTATTTGTTGAAGACACCTGAAATACAAGAAGTCAAGAATCTGATATTAACAGAGAATGTAGCATAAGGGGAGAAGTTGGAGTATGGAACCATACTGTATTGTAAGGGGTTATTACATGAATTTTCATATCTAGACTAACAGGTTGTGGTCCCACCACACAATCCATTGGTGTAAACAATTCCATTTCCCCTGTAGTTAATATTTTGGGAGAAACCCCATCTGGAAGAATCTCAATCCTCACCATGTTTTGTACTGGAGGTGACATGATACGATCATAAGGTGTTTGATTATGAATATTTTGGTTGTTTAACAAAAACTGCTTTAGTAAGGTGTGAACTCCACTGTTGTACAGTTTTAGTACTAGTCAACTTTTTCAATTGTTCCTTCAACATCCCCTTCATTCTTTCAATCAGTCCATTAGTTTGGGGATGGTGGACAATGTGGAATAGCCAAACTGTTCCCAGGCTTTGAGCCCAGTCTTGGACATTGCATTCACTAAAGTGTGTTCTTTGGTCACTATTTGATGAGGAGGTCTGTATTGATAAAGGAGTTCTAATGCTTCAGTCATGTTTGTTTAGCAAAGAGCAGTCCTGACACTATCCACAGCAGTGAATACATATTGCCACCTCCTTTGATGGGGGCAAGGGGCCAATGTAATCAACCTGCCAGGTAGTCAAAGCCCACTGACACCACTTTATTTTCCCCCAGGGCCTTAAACGCAGCTGTGTACAAATAGTAACCCTTTCCTCCCAACAGTCACGCTCTACTCCATGACTATAGTCAATTCATCTTGCCTTCACAGAGTGGTAGTATGGTCACCTCTTGCCTCTGTGTCATAAATAATATATTGATGGTTTATGTGCTGATAGATCCAAGGTAAGTAGATGGGGAAGCCTTGTTATTTGTTATTCATTAATTTGTATGTTTTGGGTGGTTGAAGTTGTGTTATTTGTTTTATCATGTACCAAACCTTTATATACAACATAATTATAAGCAATGTACATATCAAAGTTAGAATCAGTAAAATCACAACTGGGTGAAGCATAAGATTACATACTCCTGTTGCTGTTGGTGACCATCCAAGAAGAGTTTCCCAACAATGGTGTTTTTCATCCTTCACTCTTTCCAAAACATGGTGAATCCCTTCAGTATCATGATGAACCATCATTAGAGTTTTGTGTCCATTGTTTTGGACTTGTTCTAGCAGTTGACATGAGTCATTGTGTTGTAGTAATTACTGATGCAGCCATTCTTCCAATCAATACCACTCAAAATTTAAGGGGTCCTCTGTTTTTATTTCCCCGATTTTAGTCAATTTATCTACCTTTTGATTCCAGTGTGTGGCTGGTTTATCATCCTTGGCATGAGCTTTCACCCATTCCATCTTAAATGGTGTTTTTCTGGCAATATATAGCAATAATTGCCAATCCTGACTTCTCCAAACTGGAGACATGTTTACTTCCCAATTCAACCATTCCCATTGACAGTCACTCTGTGGTGCCAGCCCAAACAGCATAGGAGTCTACATACATCGCTTTTGCTCCATTCTGAGCTGCTAGAACAACTGCTCTTATTTCTCCAACTTGTGCATTACCTTCACCTTCTATTACTTGTTTGCCCGGGTCAATGTGTAATGCAACAGCCTTGTATTGCTGTCATGGTTCAGCTTTTAGAAAGGAATTTTTTCTTTCCCTTCCCCCCTGGTCCTGTGTATAGGCCATCAGGTAGCTATCAGGTGAACAAAACAATCGGTTCCTCCACTAATTGCCCAGAGATTAGTCTCCTAGGAAACGGGGTAGATGAAGGAGCTAGCTGTTGCTGGCTGCAGGCCCTGCTTGAAGCGAATTCTGACCAGTTGAAGTTCGTGAGTTTTCTTCCATTTGGAGAACTTTCTGTTTTGTTGCTATTTTCCCTTTCCCTTTCCCCTCTCCCTCCCCCCTCTCCGGGTGTGTGGGAAGGGAAGGGGAACCGAGTTTTTTTGTGGTTTTTTTTTTTTCCCTGACACACCCCGGAGGGCATTCTTCTTCCCGCCCCCCCCCCCCCAGCAGCAACCAGGGATCCCACAGAGCCACCTGGTGGTGGGCACAGGGCATTACAAGTTCAGCACCTCCAGGGATCCAACAGCGCCACCTGGTGACTGCTATAGGACATTACAAGTTCTGCATCTCCAGTGACCCGACGGTGCCCCCGGCTGACTGTGGTTGGAATTGCACCAAAGGGCACAAAATTGAACTGTTTACTTTTCTTTTTTACCAGTTTATCGGTTTGTTTTGAAGGGGATTATTTGTGGGTATAGGAGTATTCTTTGGTTGTTTTACTTGGGTTTTTTTTTGTGTTTCTGTTAATACACACATACCTTTTAATAAAGGGCTGTTATTTTTCCTTTTCCATAATTTGTTCTTTTCCTTCAATCGGAGCCTTTTAATTTTGGATTTATAATTGCTTAGAGAGAGAAGTTTGGGTCTTTTCTCCCAATTTATCCTCAGCAAAAGACCCTTGTGTCATTTAAACTGAAACAATTGCTATTTACCATTTATCCTCCTTGCTGAGGCATTGGTGAAACAGATATCTTCTGTTGTTTTTTCTTTGGTAAAGGGAGGTGCATTTAAAATTGGTGAGGATTTAAAAGTTTGGTGTAATGCTAATGGGTCTGCATTTATAGGCATTTGATACTGGGATATTTTAGCATGTCCTTCAGTTAATTCCATTCCCTCTGCAATCCCTGTCAAGTAGGTATAACATTTTCTGACTAGATTTTTGTGCAACTTGACAACTTCTTCTGGGGGAGCAGGCCCCTTTAGTATTGCTTTCAGTAAGTTAAAGGGTCCTCTGGTTTGCACAGGTTGATCCTGATCTATTTTTTCAGCTTTTTTTACTGCTCAGACTAAAGATAAAAACCCCTTTTCCCACCCTGAATACCTCTGTTCTGTCTTTTTAAAAGTAGTCAAGCTGAACATTAAAGGTATCTTTGGTCCATCTGGACCAGTTTGGAATAGGTTACAGTAATTACCATGCACAGTAAAACCTCATTCTGCACTTATAGGGTCGTGAGGATGTACTGGTCCCAGCGATTGATATAATCTTAATTCCTGTATTACGGTTTTGACTGGTTCCTTATGTTCTGGATTCCATGTCTGTGGTTTTCCCTTTTGTAAAAGTGAATACAGGGGGCAAGCAATGATAGAAAATCCAGGTACATGCTTTCTCCAATATCCTATAGTTCCCATTAAATGTTTGTGATAGTTTGGATCTGGTTCCCTGCCAAATGCCAGAAAGTCACGACAGCAGCCTCCTTCCCCCCTCCCTTCTCCTCTTAGGGCAAAGAAAAAAAACTATAAAAAAAATTAAAGAACTCAAAGTCAAGCTACTTATATAAAAATATATATATATTTACGTAAATTACAGTTATATACAGTTAAGATGCTATATACACAGTAAAAGGGGATCCACTCCCCGAAGGGATAGGGAAAGGGGAAAAAAGGGACAAAAGGGAACAAAAGGGACACCAAATAGGTATACTTGATCAAACTCAAGAACTATACTAGTAACTAATAAAACAGATCTCACCACTTCCCTTAGAAAAGCAGGATTGGCAGACACAGTCAGCACTCTCCGAACCCCCCACGTGGCAGGCCAGTGGTCACTGCAGGCCTCAGCTTTAGATAAGCGAGACCAACGCAAGGACCTACAGTTCCTGACCTTCGCTGGAAGAGAAGAGAGTGAGGTCTCTAATCTCCAATTTATTTATACTCTGGTTTACGTAAAAATTGTATGGAATACTGGGTATTTGGCCACTTCCTTGGTTACAAACTGGTTACTAGGAAGGTCTAGATCAAAACCATCACATTCTCCACCCCTTATTCCATACTATTTTTACGTAACACCTATATTCTGCATTCGCTTATATTTCTCGCATATATACACATATGCATAAATGTATATAGTCCTTGTTCATTCTTTAGAGCATTCATCTTGTTGTAGAAGAATCAGCATCAGGATTAGCTTGGTTCAGATTCTTGGCCTTTTGGTGACAATTACAGTTCTGGTTTTAGGGTTGGTTCTCTGGTCTGGGTTGGTTTATCACTGGATACCGGCATTAGTTTGTTCAGGTCTTTCCTATCTGGTGACTGGTTTCCTGCAAAACACAACTTAAATACATGATTAGTTTTTCTCCAAGGTTAAATTTCCTTGAGGCACTCAGTGAATTTCTCCATCCTTTCTCATTACCTACCAGGTATTTCCAGGCCTTTGAGCGAAAACAATCCCACGAATGGGTTTGTCTTTGCCCGAGGGAGGAGTAATCCAAACAGCCTTCCCTAATATACCTCTCAGATGGATCGCTGGAACTTTGTCTCCATCTACAGTGTGGAGGGATTCTGCTTGGGCAGGACCAGCTTGATTGACAGAGTCTCTAGTGTTTATTAACCACGTGGTCTTGGCTAAGTGCTTGTCCCAGTTCTTGAAAGTTCTCTTATCTAGTGTCTTCAGAGTTGTTTTTAACAGTCCATTACACCTTTCAATTTTCTCAGCAGTAGGTGCATGATATGGAATGTGATATACCCATTCAATACCATGCTCCCGTGCCCAAGTGGTCACCAGATTATTCTTAAAATGAGTTTCATTGTTTGACTCAATTCGTTCTGGAGTACTATGTCTCCACAGGACTTGCTTCTCGAGACCTAGAATGGTATTCCGGGTTGTTGCATGTGGTATCGAATATGTCTCTAACCATCCAGTAGTCACTTCCATTATCGTAAGCGCATAGTGTTTACCTTGGCGTGTTTGTGGCAATGTGATGTAGTCGACCTGCCATGCTTCTCCATATCTATATTTGTCCCAGCGTTCACCATACCATAGGGGTTTCAACTTTTTGGCCTGTTTAATGGCAGCACAGGTTTCACAGTCATAGATAACCTGGGAAATAGTGTCCATGGTCAAATTCACCCCTCGGTCTTGTGCCCATCTCTAGGTGGCATCTCAGCCCCGATGGTCTGAAGCATCATGGGCCCATCTAACTAGGAACAACTCTTCCTTTTGTTGCTAGTCTAGGTGTACTTGTGACACCTCGATTTGTGCAGCACGGTTTGCCTGTCTGTTATGAGTGTGTTCCTCATTAGTTCGATCCTTGGGCACATGGGCATCTACATGGCAGACTCTCACATTCAGTTTTTTCACTCTGTCAGCGATGTCTTGCCACAAGTCAGCAACCCAGATGGGTTTCCTTCTACGTCTCCAATTCATTTTCTTCCATCTGTCTAGCAATCCCCATAGGGCATTGGCTATCATCTACGAATCAGTGTAGAGGTAGAGCCTTGGCCATCCTTCTCTTTCTGCAATGTCTAAGGTCAATTGGACAGCTTTGAGTTCTGCAAACTGACTCGATTCGCCTTTACCTTCAGTGGTTTCTGCCACCCGTCGGATGGGACTTCACACAGTTGCTTTCCACTTCCGTCTCCTTCTTACAATGCGGCAAGAACCGTCAGTGAAAAGGGCATAACGTGTTTCTTCATCTGGTAACTGATTATATGGTGGAGTTTCTTCAGCTCGACTCACTGGCTTTTCTTCTTCTTCATCCGCCAGACTGAAGTTCCCACCTTCAGGTCAATTGGTTATAATTTCCAAAATTCCAGGGCGATTTGAGTTTCCCATTTGGACACGTTGCGTAATTAAAACCATCCACTTGCTCCACGTGGCATCGGTGGCATGATGTGTAGAGGGCATTTTACCCTTGAACATCCAGTTCAGCACTGGTAATTGGGGTGCCAGGAAGAGCTGTGTTTCGGTACTAATCACTTCTGAGGTTGCTCGTATGCTTTCATATGCCGCTAAGATTTCTTTTTCCATAGGGGTGTAATTGGCCTCAGAACCTCTGTAGCTTTGGCTCCAGAAACCAAGTGGTCGCCCTCGCATCTCGCCAGGCACTTTTTGCCAGAGGCTCCAGGAGGGACCTTTATCTCCAGCTGTAGAGTAAAGTACATTTTTTACATCTGGTCCCGTCCTGACTGGGCCAAGAGCCACGGCATGTGCAATCTCTTGCTTGATTTGCCTGAAAGCCTGCTGTTGTTCAGGACCCCACTGGAAGTTGTTCTTTTTACGGGTCACAAAGTAAAGAGGGCTTACAATTTGACTGTACTCTGGGATGTGCATCCTCCAGAAGCTTATGGCTCCCAGAAAAGCTTGGGTTTCTTTCTTGTTTGTCGGTGGAGCCATTGCTACGATCTTATTGATGACGTCTGTCGGAATTTGACGACATCCATCTTGCCATTTCACCCTTAGGAATTGGATTTCTCTGGCAGGTCCCTTGACTTTATTTCTTTTGATGGTGAAACTGACTTCGAGGAGAACCTGGATGATCTTTTGCCCTTTTTCAAAAACTTCTTTTGCTGTGTTCCCCCATACAATGATGTCATCGATGTACTGCAGGTGCTCTGGGGCCTTACTCATCTCTAGGGTGGCCTGAATTAGCCCATGACAAATGGTTGGACTGTGCTTCCACCCCTGGGGTAGTCGATTCCAGGTGTACTGCACACTCCTCCAGGTGAAAGCAAACTGTGACCTGCACTCTGCTACTAAGGGAATGGAGAAAAACGCATTAGCAATATCAATAGTGGCATACCACTTTGCTGTCTTGGACTCCAGCTCATACTGGAGCTTCAACATGTTTGGTACAGTAGCACTCAATGGTGGCGTGACTTCATTTAAGTCACGATAGTCCACTGTCAGTCTCCATTCTCTATCGGATTTACGTATAGGTCAGATAGGGTTGTTGAAGGGTGAGTGTGTTCTGCTGACCACCCCTTGACTCTCTAACTTCCTGATCATCTTGTGAATGGGGATCACAGCATCTCGGTTTGTCCTGTATTGTCACCTGTATACAGTCGCAGTGGCTATAGGCACTTGCTGATCTTTGACTTGGAGTAGTCCCACAACGGAAGGGTCTTCTGAGAGGCCAGATAGGGCAGACAATTGCTTGGACTTCTCTTCAATCACCGTGGCTACACCGAAAGCCCATCAGTACCCCTTCGGGTCTTTGAAGTATTCTCTTTTTAGGTAGTCCATACCAAGAATGCAAGGGGCTTTTGGTCCCGTCACAATGGAATGCTTTTGCCATTGGTCTCCTGTCAAGCTCATATCGGTCTCTACCACTGACAACTCTTGAGACCCTCCGGTCACTCTAGAAATAGAAACAGCCTCTATGCTCTTATGCTCCGATGGCATTAAAGTACACTGGGCACCAGTATCCACTAAAGCCCAGTATCTCTGAGGATCCGATGTGCCAGGTCATTGAACTTACACAGCCCAGTAAACCCTGTTATCTTCCTGGTCCCTATCCTTCTCCTGGCAGAAGGCAGGGCCCCTCTATTGGTCTTGATCGGAGTATTCATCATCCGACTTTGACTTTGCCTTCTTGGAAGCCTTCTTGTTATTGTCAAAGCGGACCTCCATCTTTTTGTGTTTCAGAGGTTGCAGAGCATCTGCATCAACCACGTAGACAACCTTTTTGTTGTTTTCTTTTTGTTGTAACTTCAGGTTGAGTCTGGATCCCGACGTCTGTGGACTCAATAGGGGTATTATTTGTTTCAGGCGACATAGTTTGACTTTCTGCCTCTGTTCTAGGCTTTTGACAGTGATCTAGGGCAGCTCCATAAGCTGTCACTAGACCTCAGCATAAAGCAAGGAGCTGCATATTTGGGTCATCGTATGAAAGACATCCTTCAACTAAACAACGTGTCATCTCGTCAGGATTAGACACTTGTTCTGGCATGAAGTCCCAAACAATGGGAGGTGCCACACGCCCTACCAGTTTGCCAAAATTTACTCATGCTTCTTGCCATCCAGAAACTGGCCTTTCCAAGATTCTTTCCAAAGTTCCAGCGAATCCTCTAGAGGTCTGACCTTTTCTACAAGACGAAAAGCAACACAACACCATTCTTCCAGTTTTAAATAACTCTTTTATCACCTTCACCAGTACTAGGATTGTCACTAAACAATTTAAGTAAAAATTGGAACCAATTGTAATGATAGGGATCTCCTTTAGCAGACCTTTGATGTCAAAATTGAGGGAAGTGAAATACTCCTTCTATTCATTCCAATCAAGGAAAGTGAGATACTCCTTCCATTCATCCCAATCAAAGAAAGGGACATACTCCTCCCATTCATCTCCAGTTGGGCGTTTCCCTACAGGATAACCCACAATAGGCACAAATATAGTTAATACAATGAAACAAGTAGTTAGGATAACCATTGTTATATTATTCTTTCTCTCTGTTCTTAAACAATAGGTTTGTTTATATAAACAAGTCTCTCTTGGCAGTTTTCCCGGTAACTGTTCCAAAACAAACCGGGATAACCAAAACAATCTCCCCGTATGGGTCACCAGAAAATCTGTGATAGTTTGGATCTGGTTCCCTGCCAAATGCCCGAAAGTCACGACAGCAGCCTCCTTCCCCCCTCCCTTCTCCTCTTAGGGCAAAGAAAAAAAACTATAAAAAAAATTAAAGAACTCAAAGTCAAGCTACTTATATAAAAATATATATATATTTTTACGTAAATTACAGTTATATACAGTTAAGATGCTATATACACAGTAAAAGGGGATCCACTCCCCGAAGGGATAGGGAAAGGGGAAAAAAGGGACAAAAGGGAACAAAAGGGACACCAAATAGGTATACTTGATCAAACTCAAGAACTATACTAGTAACTAATAAAACAGATCTCACCACTTCCCTTAGAAAAACAGGATTGGCAGACACAGTCAGCACTCTCCGAACCCCCCACGTGGCAGGCCAGTGGTCGCTGCAGGCCTCAGCTTTAGATAAGCGAGACCAACGCAAGGACCTACAGTTCCTGACCTTCGCTGGAAGAGAGTGAGGTCTCTAATCTCCAATTTATTTATACTCTGGTTTACGTAAAAATTGTATGGAATATTGGGTATTTGGCCACTTCCTTGGTTACAAACTGGTTACTAGGAAGGCCTAGATCAAAACCATCACAATGTTGTAATTCTTTCCTAGATTGAGGCATCTGCAACTGTTCTAGTTTTTGTGTCTGGGGGAATCACCACACTACCTTCTATCCAACAAGTACCCAAAAACTTTATACTACTTTACTTTTCCCTTGATATTTCTTAGGTGGAATCTCAACTCTTATTTCCTGAAATGTTTACTGTACTACTGTTGCCACTTCCCCTACATTTCCAGGGGAGTCTCCTCTAATTAGAATGTCATGTATATATTGGTATAATTTTACATTTGTACTGCCTGTACAAGTTCAGCAAGTGCAGCATGTGCAATCGTGGGTGAATGTTTATACCCCTGAGGAAGTCTGTTAAAGGTATATTGTATACCTTCCCAAGTAAAAGCATATTTCTTTCTATTCTTTTCCTGTAAGGGAATAATAAAGAACATAGGGACATGGGCTCAAGCTCTGCCAGGGGAGGTTTAGGTTAGATGTTTGGAAGAAATTCTTTACAGAGAGGGTAATCAGACATTGGAACGGCCTGCCCAGAGAGGTGGTGGATTCACCATCCCTGGAGGATTTTAAACAGAGATTGGACGTGGTCTTTAGTGCCATGATTGGAGTTGAATCAGGAGTTGGACTTGATGATCTTGGAGGTCTTTTCCAACCCAATCTATTCTATGATTCTATATCTTTTCTATCTAGTGCTGCCATCCATAAGTGCAACTGCTTGTATTGTGGCTGTTAAGTGTGCAGTAGTGGGTACTGCAGCTGTTAGTTGGGCTGTGTTGGCATTTAAGCACTGGTAATCAACTGTTTATCGCCATTTCCTGTCCAGTTTTTGGACTGGCCAAACTGGTGAGTTATATGGGGAGTGGCTTCTGGAGATGATTTGACACCTTGCCAAATCAGTTATAATTTCAGAAGTTCCTTTTTGTGCTGCAACAGGAATTCAGTATTGAGGTATATTAATAACTTTTGAATCAGGGAGTGGAGGTGTTTTACACAGTAAAAGCACTGTAGTCTACCAATTTCTTTTAGGTTTGGGGTTGATGTTTGAACTGAAGGACCACACACTGCCATCTGGTAAATGCCAGGTTCAGCCACTTAGAACGTTGAAACCGAAAATGTTTTCATTGTGATCTTGTCTTGGTTTAAAGACAATATCTATTTGGGAGGCGGGAACTCCAATGAGATGAAACAGAGAAGAGCAACAATGCTGGTGAAGGGACTTGAGCACAAGTCCTATGAGGAGAGGCTGAGGGAGCTGGGGTTGTTTAGTCTGGAGAAGAGGAGGTTCAGGGGTGATTTCATCACTCTCTACAACTACCTGAAAGGAGGTTGTAGCCAGGTGGGGGTCAGTCTCTTCTCCCAGGTAATCAGCAGTAGGACAAGAGGGCACGGGCTTAAGCTCTGCCAGGAGAGGTTTAGGTTGGATATTAGAAAGAAGTTCTTTAAAGAGACAGTGATCAGGCATTGGAATGGCCTACCCAGAGAGGTGGTGGATTCACCGTCCCTGGAGGTTTTTAAGATGAGTCCAGATGTGGCACTGAGTGCCATGATCTAGTAATCACGGTGGGGTTGGACCAAGGGTTGGACTTGATGATCTCGGAGGTCTCTTCCAACCCAGTTAATTCTATGATTCCATGAAACCCCTCCCCTTTTATTTTCCTCCTTCTAATATAGAAGAGACAAAAATGTGACGAGGTCTAAGTGAAAAAATAGCTATTTCTTAAAAGAAAATAGCAATAACTAAAAAAACAAACAAAACAAGAAATATGGGGGGAAAATGATTTACCTACATGTAAGGATAGAATACCCTTCTGGAAGATTTATGGTGAGGAGATCAGTTTTTTATTTAAGAAAGTTTTCCTGCCTAGAAGAAGCATCTATCCCAAAGACAGTTTTAGATGTTTTCTCATCCTACATTCCAGAGAAACTGTCTCTGGTATGAGGAAGAGATAAGTTCTCACAGATATGTTTGAGGGCCTCTGCGGCAGCGTGGGGACAGTGGTGATAAAAGCCCTGAGAAGAGCAGGGGCCTGTATTTCTCAGGCCTGGTGTTTGAGGTGCCGTTAGGATAATGTTCTTTTAAGTCTAATGTTCTCGACTTTGGAAATACATTTTCCCACAATCCTTCCACTGCCTGGGATTTTGGGGATACCTGCGTGTTATCTTACTTCACACCACAAAAGCAAAGATCCACCAAAACCAAGTTGAACCCCAACCCCCGGGGAACAAAAAGGGGAAAACAAAGATGTTGGAGGGTCTTTCCTGCCAAACCACCCCCTGTCCACCCAACCAAACAAAAGAAAACAATGGGAGAACAGGGGCAAAAGTAAAAACCCAGGTAAACTGCACTGCTCACAAGGGAGTCACACTAAGAAACTGGCCACTCCACACCTCCCAGTTAGATTCAGGTCTTAATTGCAGTGGTGATACCAATTCAGAGTCTCTTTGTTCTCTGCCACGTGTTGTCACGTTTGGCTTGGTTGGACTGTGGGTGGTAGTGATTTTGTTTTACTTTTACTATCTCTGATTTTGGTGGTCCCGACACTAGTGGGGATTCTGGCACAGGCAGTGATTTCAAGTGACTAGCAAAGTGGCAGGGGTGCAGCCATCCAGTGGCGGTGAGCAACGATTCCTGTGTGGCCAGCGCAGCTCTGGTAGCAGTGGTTACCCTGTGTGGTTAGTATGCCACGTGTTATCAAGTGGGGACCATCTAGGGTTTTGGGTCCAGAATTTATAAAGACCCAAGGACCCCAAAATCTATTGGTTTTATCACCATTTAGTAAAATTCTATCTCCTCTGGTTAAACACACTTACCATAAATATTCAGTTTCAGTCTTGCCTGGTTTATGGTCATAGCATACTGGCAGATTAGCTATCCAAATAGGGTCGAATAGGATCATTTTACAGGTATGATTTCCCATTCCACCCCATGGTCCAGTTACTGCTTCTGTTTTTATAATGGATATGGCTTCATATTTAGGAGGATTTAGAAGAAATAATTATTTTCCCAATGCTTTATCACAGAGGTCACCCCAAATATTTCCATCCCATTCATCTGGGGACACAATTAGTTTTCTAAACTGTACAATATCAGGGGGATTGGGAGCCCACATAAGCATCATCTCTACCTTTTCTTCCAATTTTTGTTTTTTCTCCTTTTCTTCCTGTAACTGTTTCTGCAGCTGTTCAGTTTTCAAAGACAGTAATAACTACTTTCCTGTATTCTATTTCTTCCTTTAGGTCCTGTTCCCTTTTATCATTATACTTCTTAAACTGACAGGCAGCTTCTAAGTGGGCACCTAATATTTTAAAAATAGTTCCTTTGTCCTTTCCATCTTTTACATGGACTCTGGTCACCTTTAACTGATCCTCTATGGTTTTCCAGTCATGCCAATTATCATGGATCCATTCTTCTGGGAATCTAGGAACTGGACTTATTCCATGTTTTTGTAAGTAATCAGTGATATCACTTGCCATCCTACCAACTACACCAAATTGTCACGAATGAGTGGTTTGGCTGCTTAAAGAAACACCGTCAAAAGTATTGGTAAAAGCAGGGTTTAATATGAATTTGCGGAAGTGCAACTATACTGAGTTTGATGGCAAGGTTCACTCTATTGCTTAGTACACAGATAAAAGCATACAAAGGAAGATCTTAGCATTAGCTCAGATGGTATCTTGCAGTTAAACTTCATTAAACTTCTGCCCTCTTCCCTCTGAATTCAATTTAATAAAACATTCTGGACTGCACAAATATTTCTCCATAGCAAATACAGGTAGGGATATGTTTCTGCTATGAGAAAGTGACTTCAAACTTTAAATACTGGCATGGATTAACTCAGTTGTGTTCTCCTTTTGCCAAGGGAGATGCTGCCTGTCAATTCTTTCTTGGTTATCAGGATAGAACAGAAAAAGTTAAATTTTATTTTATACCCCCCACCCCCCTGTATTTCTAATTATTTAATTTATTTTAGTATTTCAGTGCATTCCTTTTTTTCTGTCAACTTCCATTCTTCACATCTGCACTGAGGAATTTGGTAGTGTTCCAGATTGGACTTGGTTCCCAGTCAAGTGCCCGGACCTCAGGGACAAAACCTTCCCCCTCCCTCTCACTCTCTCCCAGCTGACCGAAAAGATCACGAAATCAAGAGAACCCAAACCAAATTAAATTTCAAGTGGAAGATTTATATATATATAAAGAAAATTATATACACTATTACACCCACAGGGAACCCCCCAAAAGGGAAAAGGGAAGGGAAAGGGAAAAAGAGATAAAAAGGGATACAAGTAAATACTTCCCTTAAGAGACAGCGAGCCACACCACACAACCGCCGGCACTCTCTGCCTCTCAAGGCCAACCAGGTGCACGAGGCCTCACTCCCTCGCCCGGGTAGAGCAACAGTAAAGCTACCTTCACCTTCGGTCCGCCGGAAGAAAGAGAGCGAGAGCTTCCTCTCCCTTCTTATTTATACTCTTGCTTATGTAAAAATCATATGGAATACTGGGAACATGGCCTTGGTTCCTTGGTTACAACCTGGTCACCAAGGAAGGCCTAGACTCAAAACCACTACATTCTACACCCCTTATTCCATACTATTTTTACGTAACACTTATATGTCATGTATTTGCTTATATCCCACGCATATATACACATATCTATATATATAGTCCTTTGGAGTAGTTTTCTTGTGGTAGAAGATTGGCTTCAGCATCAACAGTAGCTCGGTTCAGATCCTTGGCACTTTGGTTACAATTACAGTTCAGGTTTAGGACTGGTTCATTGTCTCATCATCAGATACCAGTATCATTTTTAGTCAGGTCTCTCTCATTTGGCGACTGGTCTCCTGTAAAACAACTTGAAGCACAAAGTTAGATTTTTCCCAAGGATTAATTTCCTTGAGGCACACACTGTATCTTTCCATCCTTCCTCATCACCCACCAGGTGTACCCTGGCCCTTGAGCAAAAACAACTCCACGAATGGGTTTGTCTTGGCCCGAGGTAGGGGTAACCCAAATGGTTTTACCCAACATACCTCTCAGGTGAATCACTGGAACTTTGTCTCCATCTACAGTGTGGAGGGATTCTGCTTGGGCAGGGCCAGCTCGATTGACAGAGCCTCTAGTATTTACCAACCAGGTGACCTTGGTTAAGTGCTTATCCCAGTTCTTCAAATTCCCCCCACATAGTGCTTTTAAAGTTGTTTTTAACAGTCCATTATACCTTTCAATTTTTCCAGCAGCAGGTGCATGATATGGAATGTGATAGACCCATTCAATACCATGCTCCCGTGCCCACGTGGCCATTAGATTATTCTTGAAATGAGTCCCATTGTCTGACTCAATTCGCTCTGGAGTGCCATGTCTCCATAAGACCTGCTTTTCAAGACCCAGAATGGTATTCTGGGCCGTTGCATTGGGCACTGAATATGTCTCCAACCATCCAGTGGTTGCTTCCACCATGGTAAGCCCATAAAGCTTACCCTGGCGGGTCTGTGGCAACGTGGTATAATCGACTTGCCATGCTTCTCCGTATCTATACTTGTCCCAGTGTCCACCATACCATAGGGGCTTCAATCTTCTTGCCTGCTTGATAGCAGCACAGGTTTCACAGTCGTGGATAACCTGGGAAATAGTGTCCATGGTTAAATCCACCCCTCGGTCTCGTGCCCATCGGTAGGTGGCATCTCGGCCCTGATGACCTGAAGCATCATGGGCCCATCTGGCTAGGAACAACTCTCCCTTATGTTGCCAGTCCAGGTCTATTTGTGACACTTCAATTTGCGCAGCTCTATCCGCTTGTCTGTTATTACGATGTTCTTGGCTCGACTCTTGGGTACATGGGCATCTACATGGCGGACTTTCACATCTAGTTTCTTTACTCTAGAAGCAATGTCCTGCCACAAATCAGCAGCCCATATAGGTCTTCCTCTACGCTTCCAACTCATGTTTTTCCATCGCTCTAGCCATCCCCATAGGGCATTGGCTATCATCCATGAGTCAGTGTAGAGGTAGAGCCTTGGCCATCCTTCTCTCTCTGCGATGTCTAGGGCCAATTGGACGGCTTTGAGTTCTGCAAACTGACTCGATTCGCCTTTACCTTCAGTGGCCTCCATGACTTGTCGGGTGGGACTCCAAACAGCTGCTTTCCACTTCCGGTTCCCTCCTATAATACGGCAAGAACCATCAGTGAAAAGAGCATAACGCGTCTCTTCATCTAGCAGTTGATTATATGGCAGAGCTTCTTCAGCTCGACTCACTGGTTCTTCTTCTTCTTCATCTGCCAAACTGAAGTTTCCACCTTCGGGCCAATTAGTTATGATTTCCAAAATTCCGGGGCGATTCAAGTTTCCAATTCGGACACGTTGCGTAATCAAAGCAATCCACTTGCTCCATGTGGCATCGGTAGCATGATGCGTAGGAGGCACTTTTCCTTTGAACATCCAACTCAGCACCGGTAGTCGGGGTGCTAGGAAGAGCTGCGCTTCAGTGCCAATCACTTCAGAAGCTGCTTGTATGCCTTCATATGCCGCCAGTATTTCCTTCTCCATAGGGGTGTAGTTGGCTTCAGATCCTCTGTAGCTTCGACTCCAGAAGCCAAGTGGTCGCCCTCGTGTTTCGCCAGGCACCTTTTGCCAGAGGCTCCAGGAGGGACCGTTATCTCCAGATGCAGTGTAAAGTACATTTTTTACATTTGGTCCCGTCCTAACTGGTCCAAGAGCCACGGCATGTGCAATCTCTTGCTTGATCTGCCTGAAAGCCTGCTGTTGTTCAGGACCCCATTGGAAATCATTCTTTTTACGGGTCACAAAATAAAGAGGGCTCACAATTTGGCTGTACTCTGGGATGTGCATCCTCCAGAAGCCTATGGCTCCCAGAAAAGCTTGGGTCTCCTTTTTGTTTGTCGGTGGAGCCATTGCTACAATTTTATTGATGACATCGGTTGGAATCTGGCGCCTTCCATCTTGCCATTTCACCCCTAAGAACTGGATCTCTCTGGCAGGCCCCTTGACCTTGCTCTTCTTAATGGCAAAACCGGCTTTGAGGAGAATCTGGATAATCTTCTCTCCTTTGTCGAAAACTTCCTTTGCTGTGTTCCCCCATACAGTGATGTCGTCAATGTATTGTATGTGTTCTGGGGCCTCACCCTTCTCCAGTACAGCCTGAATCAACCCATGACAGATGGTGGGACTGTGTTTCCACCCCTGGGGCAGTCGATTCCAGGTATATTGCACGCCCCTCCACGTGAAAGCAAACTGTGGCCTGCACTCTTCTGACAAGGGAATGGAGAAAAATGCATTTGCTATGTCAATGGTAGCATACCACTTTGCTGTCTTGGACTCCAGCTCATATTGGAGCTCCAACATGTCTGGCACAGCAGCACTCAATGGCGGTGTGACTTCATTTAAGCCACGATAGTCCACTGTCAATCTCCATTCGCCATCGGATTTGCGTACAGGCCAAATGGGGCTGTTGAAGGGTGAGTGAGTCTTACTGACCACCCCTTGACTCTCCAAATTCCGTATCATCTTATGAATAGGGATCACAGCATCTCGATTGGTCTGGTATTGTCACCTATGCACTGTTGAAGTGGCTATTGGCACTTGTTGATCATCGACTCGCAGAAGTCTTATAACAGAAGGATCTTCTGAGAGACCAGGCAGGGCAGACAATTGCTTGTATTTCTCCTCAGTCACCGTGGCTACACCGAAAGCCCGTTGGTACCCCTTTGGGTCCTTGAAGTATCCTCTTCTCAGGTAACCAATACCAAGGATACAAGGAGCTTCTGGCCCTGTCGCAATGGGATGCTTTTCCCATTGGTCTCCAGTCAAGTTTACTTCGGCCTCTACCACTGACAACTCTTGCGACCCTCCTGTCACTCCAGAAATAGACACAGTCTCCGTAGTCTTGTGTTCAGACAGCATCGTTGTACACTGGGCACCGGTATCTATCAAAACTCGGTATCTCTGTGGATCCGATGTGCCAGGTCATCGAACCCACACAGCCCAGTAAACTCGATTGTCCTTCTGGTCCCTTTCCTTCTCCTGGCAGAAGGTAGGGTCCCTCTATTGGTCCTTGTCAGAGCATTCAATGTCAGATGTCTTCTTTGCTCCACCAGCGGCCTTCTTGTTGTCAGGAAAGTGAACTTCAGCTTTCTTGTGCTGTGGAGATCGCAATTGCTTTTCCATGAAATCCGCATCAACTACAAAGACAAGTTTCTTATTGACTTCCTTCTGCTTCAGCTCTTTCACTCTGGTCTGAAGTTTGGAAGTGGGTTGCCCATCCCATTTTTTCATGCTGTCTCCTTGTTTACGCAGGTAGGACCACAGCTGATTACGTGATTCGCGTTTAGGGTCCTTCCTCCTGTGTGTAGGGGGAGGAGTTGTTAACCGAGATCTGGACCAAGATCGAGATTGAGGTCGAGCTCGTGGTCTACACTGCTTTACTGGTGTGTCTCTGTAGTCTCGGGAAATGCTGTCATCTTTGTCTTCGTAGTCATCCTCATAACTGGAATATTCATAATCTCCTTCCATTCTTTCCTTAGAGCGGGTGGGTTGACGTTGGACATCGGAAAGATCTTCGAAATTCTCCGCTACGCTCTGTATCCATTGACACATTGTTTCTATATCCAGTTCATCCAACTTTGGATGGAATGCTGAAATTAGGTGATGCCTATAAAGGCAGTTAAAAGGAAACTGCTTAAAGGTAGAATTTTGAGCCCATAAACAGCAGGTATTTATTGCGACGTCAGGGTAGCTTCCAGATCGGGCTGGACAAAAGCTCCCAAGTGATTGAGTAAAAGCAAGCAATTTATACAGTTTCTAATCATGATTACAACATAATCACATGCATATTCATATTATTGCATCATTAGATTACAATATTCATAGCAGGTGGAGTCGGGGTGGAGATTGAGGCGTGGTCTCTATTTTGAGGAATAAATTAGGGTAGTTCCAGTCTTGCCTTCATCCTGGGGTCGCAAATCTACTCCTCATCGTCGGGTGACCTCGGAGACCTTCTGTTCTTTCCATTGTTCTATGTTCTGATCGTCCAGGTTTGAAGAAACCCTTGGCTCTAGGCCTACTTTACCTATTCAAATGTCTACCTTGGCTCCTCTGGATGAGATTTATGGGTGTTGAGTTCTTTGTCTAGTGTTTGTTGTGGTTCCTTTAAGGTCTAATGTCCTTAGTACAGGACATAGCCTTCCTGTTCTTACAGTAAACGAAGTAGAGGGGGTAAGGGGGGCTCTTATGGGTTTACAGTAAAAGTGTTTCGATTAACCCTTCCTGTTTCATTCCCCCCTTTTCTTAGAACTTACGAACTCTTTCGTCAAGTTCCAGGGAAGTGTGAGTGTGTATTATTGCCCATAATATTTGGGTTCTTTTGACTATAGAGTGTAACCTATACCACAGTCATATATTTAAAAGGGGATAGTATAAACATAACTATTCCTAATACAGTGTTTAATGATTTTGGGGGTTTAATCCAGTCCTGTTGTGTAGGACGTAAATGACTATGCCTGGTCGAGATGCTGTTTCAGCTGAAAATATTGATGTGGTAACCTTTGCATTTGACCATGGCCATTCCATGGTAGTGTTTTGTGTGGAGATTGTACTTATCAAGAGTCCACAGAATAACATTGGGATTTGCCAGTCCATGGTAGGGGGTTCCTTCAGGAATTCTCCCTGGGGTTCTCTGGAGCTTTCTTGACCCGAGAGTAGTGGATCCAAGCAGGTCGCTCCTTAATCTGGATTGCTGTGAAGGTGGTCAGTAGTACCTGGAATGGTCCTTCCCACTTTTCCTGTAGAGGTTTTCCTGAAAGATTCTGAACATATACTCGGTCACCCGGATATAATGGATGCAATTTACAGTCAGGTTGTTTGGATTTGTTGTCTATTACCACTGTGGCATTTTTATCAAAATGTTTTCCCACTGCTATTACATTTGTTCTGTATGGGAATGCTTTAGACCACCCAGAAAATGTGTCTGTCAAAACAAGGAGGTATCTATACCCCCTTTTTCTTGGGAGTTCAGAGAAATCGATTTGCCATAGTTCTCCAGGGAATTTTCCCCTGTTAATTGCCCCTTTCTGTATTCTAGTCCCTGTGTTAGGGTTATTTTTCAAGCAACGTTCACATCGAGATGTGACTTGCTTTATTGCTGTGAAAAGTTTTGGTCCTACTATCCTTGCTTTTAAATACTGATAGAGGGGTTCCAGGGCCCAATGGGCCTTTTCCTGTTCTGTTTTTACAAATTGCCAGATTAATTTTTCTGGAAGCACTAGTTGTCCTGTCTCTAACTGGTCCCATCTGTTATCCAGTATCTTACCTTTGTTTCTTTGTATCCACCTGTGATCTGAGTCTTGGTACTCTGGCTTAAAATTAGTATTTAATTCCTCTGGGACTAGGGCTGATATGATTATTTCATCAGTTCTTGCAGCAGCTAATTTAGCTTCTGCATCAGCTTTTCGGTTACCTATTTCTGGAATAGTGTTACCTCTTAGGTGTCCCTTGCAATGCATTATGGCCACTTGTTTTGGGAGTTGGACGGCTTCTAACAATCATAGGATTTCTACAGCATGTTTTACAGCTTTCCCGTGGGTCGTCAGCAGTCCTCTCTCCTTCCAGATTGCTCCATGAGCATGTACAATGGAGAAAGCATATTTAGAATCTGTCCAAATGTTAATTCGTTGTCCTTCTGATAGTTTAAGAGCTCGGGTCAGAGCTATCAGCTCTGCTTTTTGCGCTGAGGTTCCTGCAGGCAGAGGGTTTGATTCTATTACCTGTTCTGTTGTGGTTATTGCATAACCTGCCAGTCTCACTCCATGTTTCATAAAGCTGCTGCCATCCGTGAACCAGTCTTCCGCATCTTCAAGTGGTTCCTCTGTAAGGTCCGGACGGCTGGAATACACAGCTTTGATGGTTTCCAGGCAGTCATGCTCAACGGGCTCTGCTGACATTCTTCCTTCTAGGAATGAAACTGGGTTTACAACGTTAGTCACTTGAATGGTTATATCATCTGATTCAGCTAGGATTGCCTGATACTTCAGGAACCTGGAAGGTGACAGCCAATGGTCACCCTTCTGTTCCAGTACTGCTGACACAGTATGAGATATTAGAACAGTCATTTTCTGGCCCATAGTGAGTTTTCTGGTTTCTTCTATGTTCATTATCACAGCAACAACTGACCTCAAACAGGTAGGTCATCCTTTGCTTACTTCATCTAATTGTTTAGAGAAGTAGGCTATCCGTTTAATCCCAAGAAATTCAACAATGCAATTGTCCATTCTATACATTTTTCCTCAGTTTCAGTTGCTATGAGTAAATCATCTACATATTGCAGAAGAACACCCTCTCCCTGTGGCCGTTCTCATTGTTCCAATTCCTTAGATAATTGATTTCCAAATATTGTGGGACTGTTTTTGTAACCCCTGAGGTAAGACCATCTGATTCACATTCTATTAATAATCCTAATTCTAAAAATTTCTCTATTTTGGGTTCAATTCCCTTGTCTAATCTTTTAGTCTCAGTGGGTATTGTTTCTTAGCCACTGGCTTGGCTCCTGGTTGTAGTTCTGTTTGAATAGGAATTGCGCATTTTGGCTTTCCTAGTGTTTTAGTAGTCCAAACTCCTGTGTATACGTAATCTAAAATCTGATTGCCATTTAAATGATCCTGGCTTGACTGCACATAGTTCATTGCTAAAGTCAGAGCTGCTATTATTTGTTCTTTCTTTACCTTAAGTCTAATTTTACTTTGTTTAAATTCTATTACAACTCCTAGAATTTCTAGTAGGTCTCTGCCCAATAGGGGTTTGGGTGAATTTGGAAAATTCAAAAACTGATGGACTCCCGTTTGTTTTCCAATTTTATATTTTAGGGGTTTCAAAAAGAACGCTTTTTCTGATTGGCCTGTAGATCCCATCACTTGAATAAATTCATCACTTTTTGGCACTAATTCCTGATTTAAAACTAAAAATGTAGCTCCAGTGTCAATTAAAAGTCCATTTCTTTTTCATTTTTCCGTAGCTCCAATTTAACCAGTGGGTCTGCTCAGGGCAGGCCTGCCTGCCCCCCCTCACTCAGTACCCTGTAAGCAACAACAGCCCCTCCTGTGCCTGTATCTGTACCTGTTAATTCAGGGCATTCTAAAATATGTACACTGGTTCTGACCCAACCTTGTTTGTCGAGGAGGCAAACTTTACATCTGTTACACAAGGCTTGTACCAACAATTACAAAACAAACAATTCTAGGTCTTATTCAATGTGGTGTGCTTATAGTTAACTGTTCAGCACTACTTCCCATATAGCAATCCTTGGCATGGTAAGACCTTTAACTATGCGTACCTGGATGCTTCAAGGTAAGTAAGGTATATCAGGTATACAATAATTTTTCCAAAAATAACAAGACAACACAAAATGACAATAACAGTGCCCCAAACCCCAGTTCATAGGGTGGTTTGTCAATTGTTCAAAACTGCCCTTCATATAATAAACCTAAAAAAAAACTCTTAATGAGATGTTTCTATAACTTTACCTCTTTACTTTGTTGGCCACAGACCGTGAAATGCCAGAACCTGGTTTTTGTTATATCCACGAGACGCAAACCACATATAACAAAGGACAGTGTAATACTAAATAAATTCAGCACAATAACTACTTATAAGACAAGACAATACGACACGTGTCAGGCCCAGAATCCTTTTCTAAACCAGAAACCAGAAGGAAACTATGGGGGTAGTCTCCAAACAGGAGACCAATTCCTCAGTTCTCCCAGACAGAAGGAGACCGATTCCTCAGTTCTCCCAAACAGAAGGAGACCGATTCCTCAGTTCTCCCAAACAGATATTCAGCCAAGTGTTTAACTAAATACGACTACAGACCAAAGAAGCGTCCTTCTTATGGTGTGTTCTACATGATAACAGCAGCGTCCTGCCCATGTGATAGAACACCTTATTACAGACACCAGTGCATGTAAGTTAAAAACCAGAATAAATATCTTTTGATTATGGGAACTTTATCCACCCCTGCGAGAAGCCAACGAAGACAGGAGCCCCCCCCCTTTTAAAAGTAAAAGCTTACCTTGAGCGCGCCTGGGAAAGGGGTCCTGACCTTTGATGGATTCCACAGCCGAGGGATAATGGTCCCATCTGGGTCGCCAAACTGATGCCTAAAAAGGAAACTGCTTAAAGGTAGAATTTTGAGCCCATAAACAGCAGGTATTTATTGCGACGTCGGGGTAACTTCCAGCTCAGGCTGGACAAAAGCTCCCAAGTGATTGAGTAAAAACAAGCAATTTATACAGTTTCTAATCATGATTACAACATAATCACATGCATATTCATATTATTGCATCATTAGATTACAATATTCATAACAGGTGGAGTCGGGGTGGAGATTGAGGCGTGGTCTCTATTTTGAGGAATAAATTAGGGTAGTTCCGGTCTTGCCTTCATCCTGGGGTCGCAAATCTACTCCTCATCGTCGGGTGACATCGGAGACCTTCTGTTCTTTCCATTGTTCTATGTTCTGATCGTCCAGGCCTGAAGAAACCCTTGGCTCTAGGCCTACTTTACCTATTCAAATGTCTGCCTTGGTTCCTCTGGATGAGATTTATGGGTGTTGAGTTCTTTGTCTAGTGTTTGTTGTGGTTCCTTTAAGGTCTAATGTCCTTAGTACAGGACATAGCCTTCCTGTGCTTACAGTAAACGAAGTAGAGGGGGTAAGGGGGGTTCTTATGGGTTTACAGTAAAAGTGTTTTGATTAACCCTTCCTGTTTCATAGGCAGTTGATGTATTGTACAGGGGTACCTTTAATCACTTTTCTCCACATCGGATTGGTACATGGGAGACTCACGGGGTCTAAGATATCATAATAGTCCAGATTACTAAAGATGAGTTCAAACATGACCAGTTCCCGTAGATATTGAACACCTTCTTCCGCAGTTGTCCATTTTCCTGGAGAACTTGTTAAGTACTCTTTAAACAGATCTTTCTCTCTCACAGCATTAAGGATCTTAAGCCAGAGACTATGACTATATGGCTCTCGTGCAATTACTTGTTCAATCTCATGGTCTCGAGCCAGGGATCCCAACTGCTGTGCTTCGTGACCTTCCAGCATGTGGCTTCTAACTCCATTATCCCAGCATCTTACCAGCCAGGTTAGAATCCGTTCACCAGGTCGGTGACTATAATCTTTTCTCAAATCCTGGAGCTTTGCTGGGGTCAATGATCGTAATACTTCCGATGTTCTCACGACTCCCGCTTCTGGATGGACATCCCTCCTATCCATTTCCACTTCTCTTTTGACATATCTGTGTGGAACTGTTTGCCTCTCTCACGTGGAGGTGGAAATGGAACATGCCTCGGGGATGGGTTTCTGTGTTGTGGAGGTTGAGGCAGGGGCTGGTTCTGTTGCAGGGATGATTTTCTGGTTTGTGGAGATGGGGACTGAGCACGTCGTCTGGATGGGCTTCTCGCGGGTGGAGGTAACGAATAGTCCTCCGGACCCTGGGATGAGGATTTCAGATAGTCCTCCATCTCTTCTGTGGAACAGTCAAGAAGAGTGTATTCAGGTGTCAACATTCTCCTTGGTTTTTGTGTTCCACCAGGAACCTGAGTTGTTGCCCCTTCTTCCTTCGGACGCATCCCCCTCTCTTTTGGATGCGCCCCTAATTCCTTGGGACGTGTTCCTTCTCTCACGGTTATTTCTTCTTCTTCAGTTACATGCCTCAGTCGTGGGGCTAGGCTTGTGGACCCTGCATAGTCCCTTATCCACATCTTCTTTTTTGTTATGGGGGCAATAGTGATTTCAGGATCTGTGGTATGGGCCCCGGTCTCGGTCATAGAGGTGGTTGTAGGTGTTGATATGTGAGTTCTCATGTTCATAAAGTCCATAATTGGAACTCCAGTGTCAGCAGGTTTGGTCCAAGCTGTGCTGGTTTCAAGTGGCATCTGGACTCTGATCTTGGTGGACTCCATTCCGACTGGCATAGTTTACATCCCCGACTCAGCCTTAGCCTTCTAAGCATGGTCTACAGCGGCTCGATAAGCACTAGCCAAGCCCCAGCACAGAGCAGAGATTTGGGTATTTGGATCTTTGTATGTAAGACAACCCTCCATTAAACGATGGGTTATCTCACTAGGATCAAAAGCCTGTGCTGGCATGAAGTCCCAAGTAATGGGAGGTGCCAAGCGCCCTATCCATTTACTAAACTCTTCCCATGCTCCTTGCCAACCAGGAACTGCCCTTTTCAAGCCCCTTTCCAAAGCTCCAGTTAATCCCTTTGAGGTACAGCTTTTCCTATAACAAGGAAACCAGCATAACACAATCCTTCCAATTTTAAATAGTATGTTCATCACATTCATCATAAACAAAATTGTTGCCACACAATTTAGATAACAATTGGAGGCAACAGTCAGTTTGGGAATTTCTAGCATTCAACGTTTAATGTCAAGATAGAAAGAATACCTTTCCCAAATGTCTGTTGGATTTGGATTGTCCCACATGTAGTAACCTAAAACAGGTGCAAAAGCTGCTAAAAGTACATTGAAAATTAAGAAAGTGGCCATTATTTATATAGTTGTCCTCACTGTTCTTAAACAAGAGGTATATTTATATAAACAAATCCCTCTTGGCTGCGATCCCGGCACTGTTCCCAAACAAAGTCAATGTTTGGCAGAACTTGGCCACCTGCCCAGAAATTGTTACCAAGACAACCCACGGGTAATCTCGGTGGTACCTCCAAAAATGTCCCAGGTTGGACGTGGCTCCCAGCCAAGTGCCCGGACCTCAGGGACAAAACCTTCCCCCTCCCTCTCACTCTCTCCCAGTTGACCGAAAAGATCACGAAATCAAGAGAACCCAAACCAAATTAAATTTCAAGTGGAAGATTTATATATATATAAAGAAAATTATATACACTATTGCACCCACAGGGAACCCCCCAAAAGGGAAAAGGGAAGGGAAAGGGAAAAAGGGATAAAAAGGGATACAAGTAAATACTTCCCTCAAGAGACAGCGAGCCACACCACACAACCGTCGGCACTCTCTGCCTCTCAAGGCCAACCAGATGCACTAGGCCCCACTCCCTCGCCCGGGCAGAGCAACAGCAAAGCTACCTTCACCTTTGGTCCGCCGGAAGAAAGAGAGCGAGAGTTTCCTCTCTCTTCTTATTTATACTCTTGCTTATGTAAAAATCATATGGAATACTGGGAACATGGCCTTGGTTCCTTGGTTACAACCTGGTCACCAAGGAAGACCTAGTCTCAAAACCACTACAGGTAGGAAATTAACATGCAAGACATAATGACGAAAATGAATTATCGTAGGAGGCTTCAAGTGTCACCACCTTGATATCTAACATGAGAATCAGGAGTCTTTCTTTTTTGACTTCTTAACAAATTTCAATGCTTGTCTTATTTTTGATTGTTAGACCAAAAGAAGTTTTCAGTAAATGGTATAAATGTCAGACTGAATATCTTTGCCTGCATCTTCAGTGGTTTTGTCTCCAGCTGTAACAGTTGCCATGGAGAGAATTTTGTGTCTTTCATGTTTCTGAAAACAATGAGGACCAGATGAGATTAGACATTTAGTATTTTTGCTTCATCATTTAATGAAACTATTGTAAAAGAAAGTTTTTAAACTCTTCCAGCTTCTACAAGTATTGGTAATGCAGGTTGAACTCCTCTGAGCACCATGCGTATATAACATATATAGACACAATAATGCATATAGCATGCACTTTCAAACTGATACATTAAAATTTTGAAAAAAATTATTTACTAGAGGTGGGGGTTTTTTGGTTGTTGTTCTTGGTTTTAAGAGGCATATTTCAAAAGATTTTTTTCAATAAATTCCTGGAAAGCTCCTCTTCTGTCTTGCATCCACACATAGTGAAGTGTTTATAGGATATCAGATTGATTAGCTACATCTGGCTTCTTTTGGAAGTTGTCCTCACCCCCCTCCCCTGTGAAGAAACTACTTCACCCACATGGGAAAATCTATTCAAGGGAGAACTTTTGAGCATTCATCTCCAGCCAACCTCTTCCTTTCAGGAGAGGTCATAATAATTTGCTTTTTTCCCTAGTGCAGCTGTGACAACAAGGCATGAAATAAAAATATCTATCCCAGAAGTATCATTTCGGGTAGGGACAAAAAGGGATGCTGTAGAAAGAGGTTGGTTGAATTTCAGAATGTAATCTGTCAGTGAGGGTCAAATATCATGGATCTGTGAAATATAGTCTCTCTACAAAAAGTCAACTTGGTTCCCCTGGCCGAATGTGGATGGTATATCATGATGTGATATTATTCAGTGATGGCTGGAGCTTATTGCAGTCCTCACAATACAAGTCTGAGTAATTGGGTATAGAGTTACACCCTTAAGAAGACAGAATTGCAACCATCTGTTTTGCTGCTAATGTCTTGTCAATCCTATCTAAACTGTAAGTCAGTCAGGTATCTCTCTTCAATACCCAAATTCCCCTAAGTCACCAATAGCACTTGGACAGTCAATCAATGTGGGAGGAACATGATGTATGTGTGAGCAATTTATATTGTGTGTTGTACTTTTATAGACTTTCATAAACTTTCATATAGTTTTATAGGTACTATAAGTTATAGGTGTCAAGATGGCCACGGGTCTTTTTGCTAGAACAAAAGGAAATCAGTGTCAAAAAGAAGGTGGAGTTCGATAAAGTAAATAATTACCTTGTTACCTGTTAATAACCAATTATAAAGGTATTTGTAATGCATGTTTACATCTGGACAATGACCTGTAACCAATTACGTGCTTCTTGTCATGAGACCTTGTATACAGATGCTATAAAAACCCTGAGCTATCCTAATAAGTCGGACATATTTTAGATCTCATAGATTGTGTATTTATGTCTCTGAAGCCTCCCCATCAACAAATCAACATGGACAAAAAAGTAGGACAAAGTAAGTGCCAAGTCATAGGTTGCAAGGGACCTCTAGAGGTTGTTTCTTTCAGTCCCCCCTATTCAAAGTTGGTCACTAAATCACATTGCTCAGCATCTTGTCCTGATGAGTTTTGAATATAGCCAAGGGTGGAGATCCTATGACATCATTGGGTAACCTGTCCCAGTGTTTGGCCATTCTTGCAGTGAATTTTTTTCCTCCTAATATCTAATTAGCTTGCTATGTTCCAACAAGTAACATGCTATGTTAGAAAAACAGCAGCATCTTTTCCCTGCAATCCTATATATATGCTGATCAATAAGGGACTCAAAATGTATGTTTTATTTCTTATACATAGTAAATTATGTATAATTAGGGCAGATTTCTACAGCATTAGCCTGATATGTGGATAAGCTAGACTTTGCTTCAGTAAGTATGAGTTTAGGAAATGAAAGACTGTTATTGTGACATTCTTCTTGGGTAAGAAACACCAATCAAGTCTTGGTTTAAAAATTTCATTATGCCTGATCATATAATCATTGAATCATTAAGGTTGGAAAATATCTCCAAGATCATCAAGTCCAACTTTCAGCTTAATACCACCATGCCCACTAAACCATATGGCGAAGTGCCACGTCCATGTTTTTTGAACACTTCTGGGGATGGTGACTCCACCACTTCTCTGGGGAGACTGTTCCAATGCTTAACCACCTTTTCAATGAAGAAATTTTTCTTAATATCCAACCTGAACTTCCCGTGATGCAACTTGAGGCCATTTCCCCTTGTCCTATTGCTGGTTGCCTGGGAGAAGAGGCCAACCCCACCTTGCCACAGCCTCCTTTCAAGTGGTTGTAGAGGGCAATACGGTCTTCCTTGAGCCTCCTTTTCTCCAGACTAAACGACCCCAGTTCCCTCAGCCACTCCTCATATGAATTACTCTCTAGACCCTTCACCAGCTTCTTTGCCCTTCTCTGGACACACTCCAGCACCTCAATGTCTTTCTTGTAGTGAGGGGTTCATAACTGGACACAGTACTTGAGGTGTGGCCTCACCAGTGCTGAGTACAGGGGAACAATCACTTCCTTAGTCCTGCAGGTTACACTTTCTGACACAAGCCAGGATGCCATTGGCCTTCTTGGCCACCTGGGCACACTGCTGGCTCATGTTCAGACAGCTGTTGACCAGGATCCCCAGGTCCTTTTCTGCTGGGTTGCTTTCAAGCCATTCTGCATGGGGCCAAGTCTTCTATTTTCCCGAAGAATCGATTGAATTGTTAAATTTGAGGGGAGAAGGAAGAGTCTTGACTTCTGTTGCCTTAAAGACACTTTAGAAGCTTATGTCTACCCATCTACTTCTGAGACAAAAGAAAGAACAGTAGTTTTTGGGATACTCTAGTATGAACTGCTTAAGAAATTAATCAAGATAAAGGAGTTTTCTGACAAAAGTCATAGTCACTGATTTATTTCAAAACTGTCAGGAATTTTTATATATAGAAATCCTATGTCAATAAAAATCAACAGAGAAACAAAAGTATAGTGAACAACGTGAATTCCTGTTCTGCTTATAAAGTGTCTTTATGAAATGTCCATTACTTCTCAAAACTAGTTCCTATAGTTTGACTCTTTCAGGATCGTGGTAGTTATTAACCAAGTGTCTCTATCTCACTTGTATCTTTTGTGCCAATAAAACATTTGAGGTGACCTTAGAAAGTGGATGTTTGCTTTTGTTTGTAAATAGCAAATAGTTCCTATAACTAGCTCTAATCTGACCACTTGTTAATACTATTTCCTCAGTAACATTTACTATATACAATTTTTGTCTTTATTAAATTAATGTCCCTTGCCAACCTCTTTAAAACATAAATCTGAGCTATTGCTTTCCATAATGGCTTAAAAATACTTCCAATTTTAGACTGCTTGTGTCTTGTTGTCTCAGTTTAATGAGACTGAAGTGTTTTGCTAAGGAGGATGAGTTATGAGGATGACCAAACTCCTCTCTCTAAGCAATTGTAAATCTGAAATTAAGAGGGTCCAATTGAGGAAGTATGGAGAAAGAAAAAAATAACAGGCCTTTATTAAAGGATATATGTGTATTGGCAGAACAACAAAAGAACACAAAACCAGCTAAACAATAATCCTGTACACAAAAGTCCCCTTCAAAAAGGAAACAGTTCAATACTTTCTGTCCTTTGGCACAATTCTAACCACGATCAGCAGGCGGCGCTGTTGGATCACTGGAGGAGCAGAGCCTGAAGTTGCTCTGTAGTGCTCAGCAGGGGGCGCTGTTAGGCTCTGGTGGTCACCACATGGGGCCCCGGTATGTGGGAAAAGCTGAAAATGGAGGTCTTCCCCCCGCCCCCAGCGAGAAGGGGAAGGGGAAAAAGGGGCTCTCCCCACAAAACTCATGCTATCTGCAGCTGGCTGTGGCCGGGATTTCCCCCCCTTTCGTCGATGGACACACGCCACTGCCAACACGGGAACGGAGTAGGGAAAGGGTGACCTCCCCCCAAAAAAAGTTCCTCTGCAGGTGGGTCAAGCCTCTCCGATGAAGTCCAAGCAGGTCCGGGCTGGGGGCAGAACAGGGTGCAGGAAAACAGGAGACAAGCCGGGCCAGAAAACAGCCAGATGACCAGGCCAAAACCAGAGTGGACCTCGGACCCCTCCCCCAACACACACCTTGCCTGAGCTAAGGCAAAAGTGAAGTGCCTGCCGTTTCTGAGGAGAGGGAAAAAAACCAACCTCCCCCCCCCCAGTCTTCTGACAACCATCAGTCTGGAATGCAGGCCTGCTAGTTCGTTCTTTTTTGTGTCAATTACCCTAGGCAAACCCCTTCCCCCTCCCTCGTTCAACATCTTTCTTTAACAGAGATGCAGGGGAAAGAAAAATTCCCTGCTTGGTTTTTTAGAACAAGTAAACCTATGACACTTGTACAACTACACTTATGCCTGAGATTAGCTCAGTTGGTTAGATCACGGTGCTAGTAACACCAAGGTTGTCTGTTCAATCCCTGTATGGGCCATTCACTTAAGAGTTGGACTTGATGATCCTTGTAGGTCCCTTCCAACTCAGAATACTCTGTGATTTCAGACAATTTTTCAGTACAGCAGCTTGCAAATACTTCTCCATTTCAGACTGTAAAGAACCTACTGTATGCTAGCTGACATGCTAATAAGGATTTTTTAAAATTGTTTTGGAGTTTTTTATGAAATTAGCTTAGTTCTTAACTATGAAGTTAGCTTAATTCTTAATTTGTTAACTTGATTTGCAAAGGTATTCCATCCAACGAGTCAGTTTTATCTGGGGCCTGGCTCAGATGCTTCTGCACAAATGTATGCAGTATGGGGAACAAACAAGAGGATTTAGAGATGTGTGCATACCTGCATGGATATCATATCATTGGCATCACAGAGACCTGGTGGGATGGCTCCTATGACTAGAGTATTGGAATGAAAGGTTATAGGCTTTTTAGGAAAGACAGGCTAGGGAGACAAGGAGAAGATGTAACCCTTTATGTCGATGACCAGCTGGAGGGTATGGAACTCTGCCTCTGCCTGGGGAAGGATGAGGAGCCAGCCAAGAGCTTGTGGGTAAAGATTAAGGGGAGGGCAGGGACAGGGGAGGTTATAGTGGGGGTCTGTTACAGGCCACCCACTCAGGGGGATGGTGTGGATGAAGCCCTCTATAGGCAGACAGGAGCAGCCTCACGCTCGCAAGCCCTGGTCCACATGGGGGATTTCAACCACTCTGGTATCTGCTAGAGGGACAACAAAGCAGGGCACAAGCGATCCTGGAGATTCCACAAATGTGTCAAAGACAACTTCCTTATATAGGTGACTGAGGCGACACCAAGCAGTGGTGCAATGCTGGACCTTGTGCTCACCAATGGGGAGGAGTTTGTGGGGAATGTAGTGCCTCAAGGCAGCCTTGGCTCTAGTGACTATGAGATGGTGGAGTTCAAGATCCTCAGGGCAGTGAGGAGGGCACACAGGAAGCTCACTGCCCTGGATTTCAGGAGACCAAACTTTGGCCTCTTCAAGGACCTACTCCACAGGGTATCATGAGATAGAGCACTGGAAGGCAGAGGAGCCCAAATATGATAGCTGAATTTCAAGGATCACTTCCTCCAAGCTTAGTATCAATGCATCCCAACAAGGAGGAAATTGGGAAAAAATGCCAGGAGGCCTCCATGGATGGACAAGGATCTGCTGAGCAAGGTCAAAGCAAAAAAAGAAGCTTTTGGGAAGTGGAAATGAGGAGAGGTGGCCTGGGAGAAATACAGGGAAATTGTATGGGAAGCTAGAGACAAGGTTAGGGAAGCAACAGCCCAGTTGGAATTGAGTCTGGCCAAAGATATTAAGGATAACAGGAATGGCTTCTATAGATATGTTGCAAGCAAAAGAAAGACTAGGGACAATGTAGGCCCTCTCCAGAAGGAAATGGGAGACCTGGATACCCTGGACAAAGAGAAGGCTGAGGTTCTCAACAACTTCTATGCCTCAGTCTTCATTGGCAAGTGCTCTGGCTATGCCGCCCAAGTTGGGAAAGGCAAATACAGGGACTGGGAGAAGGAAGTCCATAAGGCAACTGGAGGATCAGGTTCAAGACCATCTAAGGAACCTGACTGTGCACAAGTCAGTGGGTCCTGATGAGATCCATCCACGGGTCCTGAGGGAACTGGCAGACGAAGTTGCTAAGCCACTATCCATCATACTTGAGAAGTCATGGCTGTCAGGTGAAGTTCACAGTGACTGGAAAAAGGGAGCTATAACCCCCATTTTTAAAAAGGGAAAAGTGAAAGACCTGGGGAACTACAGACCAGTCAGTCTCACCTCTGTGCCAGG